>NW_026850348.1:0-1428 GCF_030869225.1 Colletotrichum abscissum
GGACGCCTCTGAAAGATGCACAGAACAGGACGGAAGATTCTTGCATCAAATCATGTGTAACGACCTTGAGAAATTGAGACCAGAATCCCTCTCAGGCTGAATCTCGAGGTAAAACGGTGGTCTTCTTGTTACCAGCAGTCGTAAAGTGACTCCAAGTGTCGTCATCGGATATGTTATTTAACATCTCGAACTCGAACCATAATTAGACTTAAGCAAGCCATATGACGTAGCGAATCATTTCTGTAGACATCTTCAAGCAGTTTGACACCACGCAACTCGTTAGATGCTGTTGATCGTTCACCGCACCAGCACCTATGTTATCGATAGGGAGTTGAAAAAGAATGACCAAGGCCATGTAGAGAGACGTCTTCCAGTCACTGGGGCTCATGGAAAAGATACCCGTGACGAGTACCTCGCCCAGGATAATAATATGTATACTCAGACGACTCTATGCAGCTTTTCAAGTCGCTTACTTTAGTGCATTCCTGCTTTTCATTCATAGAGATGTCAGAGATCTCGCACGGCTGTGATTTGATCGACTCTCACTTGGGTTCCTGATCTCCCGAAGCTCGAAATCTCGTCACGTTGCCAGGTTTTTGTTCGAAGTGGGCTGATTTGACTGACTCGAAAAGTTCGTCAATGGCCGTCCAATCTCGACCTGAACCTTTCGATCGGAGTCGACCGTCTTCGCACTCCCGGCACCGCCAGCAGGATGTAGCCATTCATCCAGCATGTCTTGTCCGAAATAACTTCAATCGAGACTTTGAGAGAAAACCGGTGGCTTATCAAAAGAACACTGGAAACGTGCTAGTGTCACCCTCGAGCGTCGTGATGAATGTATCGAATTGTTCCATGTCAGCACGGGAAATGAGTTATAAGAAGAGAAGCGTGGATCTTTCCGAGTGATTAGCTATCGCACGAGTTCCCACCCAAGAACGAAAACAGAAACTGGCATCGCCTCAGCCCATGATAACGATCCGACAACCTGGCATTTAGCTACTTTGCGTTTGCCGCGTCGGAAGCCAGAGTCCGCATGTCTGAGCCAGCCTGAAATTCTGCTGAGTGACCTTTTCCAGAATTACGTGCCTCGAGTGGATTTCGCGAGATGATAATGCGAGGCAATATCCGTAATCTCATGTGTATACTGTGATACGAACGCTATCACGACCACTTCAATACCGAGCTTATGCGGATCCTTGCACACAAATAATTCTGGGCATCTCGCGCGACGGGATTAGCTGGCCTGTTGCCTAACTTGCGTTGGCAATGTGTAATTAGGTTGCCTGGTTGCCTTACACAATTAAGCCAATTATGGCAGCTGGACCGAGATATTCTAGAAGGGAAGGTAACGGTCTGTCGTATCTTTACCTCATGGCCAGCATCCCTCTCGTAGAGCCTTTACCGGGGTCTTGAAGTCTCCCACCTCTC
>NW_026850349.1:0-1425 GCF_030869225.1 Colletotrichum abscissum
GCAATTCAGAGCGTGCGAGCCCCCAGACTAGAATCGTCAGGTCTCGTTGAGGTGACAGGGGTGCGCCTGGTCAATATCGCGCTGGTTGACTTTCTTCACCAGCTACTTCCAGAAGTTTCTTGTTGGTTCTACCGAGTGATTGGTTTGCTTTCACAATCACGCGGCCTGCCTACTGTTCAAGTCTTTGAGCTGATGAGATGACTTTGCTTCTTTTTTCCCCCCATGGGAAGCATTTTTGCTATGTTTAGTGATCGATGCGCAGACTACAGAGGACAGCGTCGACATCATACTTAAACGGTGAGCAACAGTCAGCCTATCGTGGCTTCCCTTCTGTAGCGAAAAGTACGTGGCATGCGGTCGCCCGACCTGACACTAATTGCACTAACACAAAGGCATCAGAATATTGCTTGAAGATGTCAGGGAGGTTTCTTTTTACCTTAATCATTTTCCAAAACGTAACCATAACATAAGTAACCTCACCTTCAAGAATGAATAATGTAACAGTATCGCTAATTGACGTGGCTCTCAGTAAGGATGTGAATTTCCCTCCTTTTTTCCTTTCGTTTTTTCTTTCTACTTTGGATGCCCAAGCGCTCTGGCTGAGATAGGTTTGCGGTACTTTTCCCAAAATCAATGTTATCGATCATAGGAGCGCTGTTTCCATCGCTTCATTTTGTTCAAGTGGCTTAGATGAAGCATTCATTGCATTTCGTGTCGTGGCAACAACATTGACAAGCTGAGTCTTGGGGCCAGCGTACCTACTGGGAATGGGACATCAGGTAATGGTGCCAGAGGCATCATGACGAAGTCTTTGCTTTGTGCCACAGTTACCCCTCTGACCTGCTCATAACAATAAGAGCGCTTTGATTTGAGGGGTCAATTGTTACTCAGAATCCAAAGTAAAGATGTCGGTTATGCACCGTGGCGTCCAAACTTGCCAATGTCAATAAAGACCTGACGTGGGCTTCCGTTTTCTTGCGTTACGTTGAGCTTGAGGAGCAGGGGCCTATGCACGACCATGGGGCGGCATGCCAACGGAATCGCCTGCAGGCTCGTGAACACAGCACATTTCTCTAGACGTAACCAACTCAAACTGATCTACTAAATCGCAGTACATTCTTTCTCTTAAAGTCGATTACGCTCATAATTCCATTATGATGATCGCGGGAGTATCCCATTTGTCGTACTATCCACTGGCATCATGAACAAGACCGTCATCATCTCTGTTATCGCAATATTCACCGCGATGGTTGTTCTAGTCCTGTTCCTTGTCAACCTCGGAGTTTTGAGACGTGCACGTAAGCCGCGCCTTCCCTCGATGATGCTCAATGGCGGTCTCTTTGGGCAGGGCGCTTTGGTACAGCACTAATCTGACGTGAGATGAGACAGATCCGAGCCTGAGCCGCACCTGAGTAACGAAAGTCA
>NW_026850350.1:0-1421 GCF_030869225.1 Colletotrichum abscissum
GGACTGGTCTGGATGGTTGGGAAACAGATTTGCCAAGTTCCGTTAGCTGCTACTGTACAGTACTGTAAGTCTAGGGTGCGTTCTATGTTCTCAGAGGCTGGAGCAGCATATTCTGATCACATCCTGGATGCACCCGACAGCTTCGTCGTTTCAGTCACTGTGCTTCTCGACGGGCCCGTCTTGCCATCTTCCCAGCTACGCCTACCATTCCTGCGACCATTCCTACCAAGCCCACTTCTGAGTCCAGTGCCTCTATCGAAAACAACCTCCCTTCGTTCAGACATCTTTCTACCGTGCACACTTTGCGTTCGTGGCTTCTTCACGCTATGACCACGTTTTGGCTCATCATTCTCCTCTGCAGCACAGTCAATGCTCTACATGTCACTATACGCATCTTGGAGAGGAAGATTAGAAGCTCGAGATGCCATTGACACGCGCAGCTTGGCTGCGACGAGCCAGCGTCGAACGCGAGAGCCTTGGATCAGCGAGGTTCAGGATCATCGAGATGGCATGATTCCGCATTGGCTAGCACGGGATTCCGTAGAGGGGAGAGAACACCACACTGCAATTGACCATACTCAGATTCCTGCCAACGACGACTATCCACCTCTCGAAACTGATCGAGGTCTGCTATTGTGCGCCGGCAGCTTTGGCTGCTATCAGGAGACACCCCGCGAGGGTGGTAAACGACTTGACTGGTGTCTGTTACAGTTCAAGCATTCCGACAGGTTTTCGACAATAGTCGTCATCCTGGACGACTGTGCGGTATGGGTTGCGCTGTCCCTCAGATGGTCGAGAATGAGCCAAGATCGCGAAGCAAAGCACTGCAAGAGTATGGAGCGATGAGCAATCATTTCCTAAAACAAGGACGTCGACTTCCGACAAAGCCGCGGTCCACGAGTCATGAGATAGCTCAATCAATAAACAGGTCAATCATTCAAGCGCAGCGCACGAAGCCAGCACTGCGTACAGTTCGGTTATCCCTAATCGTGCCTCGTAAGGTCGACGAACCAACAAACTTTGCACCTGCATGCTGCTAGCAAGCCGGTACAACAGAATAAGCGGGGCTTCCCTGCACAAGCGTGTTTGCTCCAAGCTAGGTATTGAAGCATTCGTGGACCGTTCATTTCCCGGGACTTGGATCCGGTCTTGGATATGAAGCGAATGCACTGGGGATTCTGAGCGATCCTCGGCGCAGGTGTTCTACCCTCCGGGTTGGGCCCGTTTGCCATGCCGTCAAAACAGCGTTATTATGATTGTGAGAGAACGGCACATGACACTTGACACATGCGACACCCTGGACATCACTGCATAGCACCTGCCTTTTGAGGATACCTGCCTCCTCAGGACACCTGCATCCCGATACGGTGCTGACTCTTGCGTCACCAATCATCCTTGGCCGTGCACACTGATTGGCTGTC
>NW_026850351.1:0-1416 GCF_030869225.1 Colletotrichum abscissum
TCCCGGACTTTGAATAAAGCATAACAACCACTGAAACCTGCGCCAACGATGATGACGTCTGCTTCGAGCTTGTTTGCCTTCTGGCCTTCCATTGCAACAAGAGAGAATGTTATGTGGCCGATGATCTAATGGTTGTAGATTGTCGAGCAGTAATGAGGCCGTATGAGTGTAGAGATGTAGTCCAACACGGTAGCAGGATCACGGCATCGACTGCGTCATTTAAGCTTGGTGGTCTCGTACCTTCGCGTGATACTCGGCTCAGGAGTAGCCATCGTGTAGTATGCTACGACAAAAAGTCGTTTCGGGTTCTCCGTGCTGAGCATTCATGACGATACCATCACTGGGGCGATTCGTCAAGGAATGCCTCACTAGGTCTTGTAGATGGTTGTGATGGCAGTATATGCTGCTGAGGTGCAATTCCCGTCCTATCAGTTGATTCGGTGTGTTCGTGCGTCCGAAGGGCTTATGTCATTTCTTGAGCAGCCTTGCTCATGACGGGGTACATGGTCGGAAGGGTCTAAAACACGCCACGTCCAATACCTGCTCTCAAGCCATTTTGATAGGTCGATTTGTAGCCACGGGCCAGAGAGAGGAGGATCTGTTTCCTCAGGTAGTGGGGCAATTGCGCTCAGACCAACACAGCATGAGGCGGACCAGTCTGGAGCCAATTTGGACTGGGAAGCGCCAATGGATATCGTTGGGAGCGGCTCTGTAACGTTCTAGAACTTGACATGTCAAGTGGAGCTTCAGACCGTGTCTGCTTCCAGGCCGTCAATGTGGGTAAGAAAGTCAACGTATGAAGCGGCGCATCGCCTTAGCCACAGGTCCGCTTGGCCTGTAGCAACACATCACGACAAGGTTCCCTCCACTGTCCAGATTGTTCCCCGAACGGTCGCGCAGAATCAGTTCGACACACGTGCAACCACGCAGCGACAACGATGGAACTTGATTTTTGGCCAGCATTTACCATGCATCCAATTCAGAAGAATTCTTGCACTGGCCAGCCATGACTAAAACCACTTTATACGCCTCAAGACGGAACATCACTGATAAAGGTTCGCTACATAGTACCGTACATATTCACAATTTCGTCACGATTATACAGCACAAGCCTACGATCCGAGGAGCCTATTACCCGAGGAAGCAAACTTGAAGTACGTGGAGGACCCTTTGCCAAAGACCGAGTTTCGTGGCATTTGAACGCCTTTTGGGGTCGGTGGCGGGGGCTTAACGAGCTGAGACGGAAGCACACGAACAGCAAAAGAATCTGAGACTTCCTGCTTCCGCCCCAAGCGAGAAGAGAAATCCGTCTGGTATGGGCCGTTCACGGTACGCTTCTGATCTAGCTCCTTTCACATACCTGAAGTCTGACTTCTTGCCAGCAAAAACAGGCAGAAGGGCAATTCCGGCGTTTCC
>NW_026850352.1:0-1404 GCF_030869225.1 Colletotrichum abscissum
CCTATGCCGCAATGCTGGACCAATGCTAAACCCTTGCCACACCTGAACGAAGCGAAGGCATAGTTTTGGACGACCGGTTTGGTTGCACGATCGCCAGGGGCTTCTACATCCAGAACGAACGGTGGGGACGCGGTTGTGTTGTGTTATGGCTTGGCGCTCGGCCTTCACAAGAAGACGGACAACACAGGCTCGCACTGGAAACTCTGCGCACGAAGGATACTGGAAGTATTTTGATGAGTCGACAAGACGCAAGCAGAAGACTGGCCGTTGACGTCCCAGCTCCAACAGCTCGGTGCCGACAGATTGGAGCTTGCGAAGAGATGAGGTAGGAAATCCCACCCGCCCCGGCGAGGCGCACGTCCCAGCGCTCGGCGCATTTGACTGCCGTATCGAGAACTCGACCACTGTCGATACGCCCGCCTTTTCCGATTCAGGTTGCCTGGCTGCTAAGCGAGCACCTATCGGCAAAACATCATGAACGTGGAGTAATGCTGTCACTGTCGCTGGAAGATGGTTGAGTGAGGCCCTTTAGTGCTATTGACACTGAACTGGATTGCGGTGCAAGGTGAAAAGGTGAAGCGAGGAGACGTGTTACAGGCTATGTTATGGCGTGTGACTCTCGTTGCGATTATGTTAGAGTGATCGTATTGGAGCAAAGAATACGGGATCGGAATAGTTTTTTGCCTTAACCTTGACTGCCGGCGACCGCTTATTGTCAAGGTATGCGGGAAATCCTCTTCACCTTCAGTTTAGCCATGGCTTGGACATCTATAAATTTATTTCCGCTGCGCATCCTCAACCAATGAGACAGGCCGAGGAAAACGAGTAACATACCTGCGGCTAGAGCGGCCTCTCTCTGCGTGATCCGGCATTTTCTCTGTTCGTCGAAGGTCTTTGTGATACGCTATGTGGCTTTCCACGTCTTTCTCTCTGCCTTTGCTCCGAACGTCCCCTATGTCCTGCCCTTGACGGCTGTTCCGCTTGCATATTCTCGTCCTGCACCTCCGTCTTCCAGCAGCCCCTCTAACCATTCCATCGCCTGAGATGTCTCTCCGGAAACGATTCCTCGGCTTCTGCTTCGACCGAGTAAATTCATCATCAGGGCGGACTTCTTCAACGACCGCGAAGCGCCGAAACGCTGCTCGACGCCCCCCCCCCCCCCCTGGGGTTGTTTCCCAGCTTTCTCCTCGTAGGTCGCACAGCCGCATAAACATGTACAAATGCGCCGCTCGTAAGCCCAGACTGGGTGGGATACCTTTTCTTCCCTGATCGCTACTATTTTCCCATTTCGCGCTTCCATATTGGAACTTTGTGCGCCATGGCATGGTCAACGCCATGTTCGTTGGTTACATCGTGCAGTGTGGTTACGAGACGTATCACTGCGTCGGGAATTAGTGGTCAGGG
>NW_026850353.1:0-1402 GCF_030869225.1 Colletotrichum abscissum
AATGTGGGGTCGGGATGGTGTACGACAGTGCGAGGGGCAGCGCGTAATCAAGACCTACTCCAGAGTATCCATAACCGGCTTCAACAGCAGACACTCTCGCACTTCTTATCGTGATCGCATGTATACAGTACAGTCAGAACGACTATGGGCCCAGCCTGTGTGGGTCAAGTCCAACAAGATGAAGTGTGTTGCCAAGAGGAAATGACATATGATCAATACTATATCCATTACCAGAGGTCTGTGGAGACCCATCACAGCAGTTTTCGGCTTCTCAAACATTGAGAATGTTTGTGAGTGAGAGAGAGTGACTTGTGCACAAAACTGTACTCACTTACGCCACTGTATGCGATTTGGGAGGACATTCAAGAGCCGGATGTGGCGTTAAGACGAGATCATTGAGAATTCACTGGCCATGTCTCCTTGTCTTTCATTCTGTAAGTCAAACAGTGACTGTGTACGGTCATTTAGTCGCACATAAATTCCACTTTACTGTATGTGCAATTTTAATGTCCTCCTTGCAATCATTGCAGTCTGGGTGCACAGGCCAGGGACACTTGAGAAAACTTTGATGTACAGGTATAAGCCAGATGTCACGGGATCGCATGCCAGGGTGGTGTCAAGGGTATCGCGAGTCATGGCGAAGCCATGACCCCTTTTCTTGCGGCGACGCGCCGCTCGCACAGCGCAATCTCTTGTCTCTTCTTTGCGTTACATGTTGTATCTAGACCGGACCCTACGGGTCATCACAATCCATCTGCTACTTGGAACCTGATCTCTACAGCCGTGACTCTCACACCAGAACTAGCCGCAGCTTCGCGCGGATTTCAGACGGTAATGCAATTGTGATACAGTACTGTACGTCGACATAAGTCTCATCAAGTCGCGGGCTTAGTGGAGCATCTTTACAGTGCGGTCGACGAAAAGGTACACTTCTGCTTACCTTCAGACAGGCATCCGGTGCTTATTGGCTGTCCAACTATCTTTCATCCTAAATTGGCTCTCCGTCTGAACGCTACATAGATAGTTTTGGTTGATTGAACACGGTAGTCATGACTCAACGGCCGTTCATCCGTTCCTGGCGTAAGCCATTTCTGGAGTAATCAATTTAGGTCCGCTGCCGGTGCTCTGTGCGAGACTGCAAGTATCCGTACTATCGAAAAGAGCCCGTGCGCTTGGAGAGTTTAATCAAATAGGATGTGCTTTTTGCACATAGCTGGTACACCGACGCAATCAAGACTTTCACACATGAGGAGCCTGCGTCGGCTCTTACAGCAAGATGCGGTGTCCTAGCACTAGCAGCAACCGCCCTGCTTTGCCGCGTACTCTTTCCGCAGGTCCAGTTCCGCCAACCGCCTGGTTTTACCACCTGGTTCTGCCAAACTGGTTCTACCACCTGGTTCTA